>NC_140940.1:35508851-35548851 GCF_014529385.1 Adiantum capillus-veneris
TGAAATAAGCATTCCTCGCCATGTAATGAGACTTTTCCATCCCTTGGGTATTCCCTATTGCCGGGTTCCCATACTTTTGTATAAAATATGGTAAATGATTGAAAATGATGTGCTTGATATGAAAACAGATTACTTAGAATGTTTTACACTCACATAGTTACACATAAAAGAGAATCAAATACACAATAATACCATGTAGTGAGTAATCTCGGTGTCTGTCCATGCTGTCTTGAATAATTTTTTGAGAAGGTTGAGATTCTCCTTGAACTTGTTCATATCACCTTGTGACCAGTCATCTTTGTTGCACATCAAAAATAGGATGTCTATTGATCGCCAAACCTCAGCCTTCGCGTTACGAGTAGTTGGTTCTTGATCTTTGACTGCAATATGTAGCTTTTTCCAGCTCTGATACTCTACCTTGCTAACATAAGATGTGTTATATATTTTTCCATGTTTTGTTAGCTTTGGATCTCGTATTCCTTGGGGTTTAGATAAAAACCTCCGTGCGTTCACCCCACCGATGGATGGTTTGCATGGGACATCCTTCTCAGCAGTTGATCTCTTTTCATCCCGCTGGATTTTCACATTGCCACCATGAAGCCCCATATCCGACAGTACCAATTCTAAGCACTACAAGGCCACTTGTCGCTCTGTTGAGTTCTTAATTTTCCAAGCAAACTCGATATATAAGTAGACCAATTTCTCCACAATTCTACAAAGGTCATGCATTGTACATATGTGGACATTCACAAGTGGTATTTTAAAAATCGGTCGAAAAGCAGGGTCCTCAATGTGACATGTTGGAGATTTTCTCCACGACTTTGGGTCCATGATCTTTGCAAGCTCCATGCAGAACAAACACGGCGACTTTGCTATTGCACCCATTCCACAATTATACATGCACTTTAATGTTTTGAGGTCACCTGCAAGATGCCACTGAACTTGAAAGTCTCCCCTTCCATCTAGACATAGTACCTCTTCCTGGTTAGTTTGTCGATCAATCACCTCCGGAATATTAGTTCGATGGAACACCCAATATAGAATCTCATGATCTTCTTTCTTTACCTGCAACACAAAATAAATGAGACTTAAGTAGATGTGAACATTTGAGCTTAGCTGAGAATCTTGCTTATCTCAAACTCACCAAGCCACCATATGTTAGATTCTGATTGAACACTAAAATACAAAGGATCATCATTGGGACACTTTCAGAGGGCTCCATTCATTAAAGTAATAGTAACACGCTCTAGCTTTTTCTCTTTAACAAGCTCACACTCATCCAGTTTTAACACAAAATGTAATACCCCTTGTGACTCTTCAAATGTGATGTTGTAAAACTCTACCATTCTCTTCTGTAACATCTGCAGGTCCATAAAAATATTATTGAACTCATCATATGCCACGTTTTCTCCATGGCCACTGTAAGTTTCTTTAATATGAAAGGGCTGTCCAAGATAGTCTCCATGTGCCTCGTTAAGTTGAAGCCTCTCTTTCCAAACACTTGAGGCTGATGGTAAAAGTTTGGATTTTATACCCTTCTTAACAAAGATGGATGAGATGGATTTTTGTATAGCCGAGTATCCTCTTTTGCTTACACCAAGTGACTCAAGTGTGCCTTGTATCTCTTTTGAAGGCACTGAGTTCTCTGAAATAAAGTGGTCCACTACATTTCGTTGTAGGACCTTAAACTTCTTGTCATGTACTATATCTGCTGCCAGTCTTCTACTTATAAGTGGCTTCAATATCTTTCCTATATTGGCTTTGGGGTCAATGTTTTCTTGTCAGGATAGATTTAATCTCTACATGAAGACAATGCATAAGTAAATAACAGAAAATTTACTTCACTAATACTATTTAGGCACATGAAAACAATGCATAACAAGAAAAAACAAAAAAATTACTTAACTAAAATAATTTAGCCAACCAAGAAGCATCACCTTAATGCTCGGATTCTTTTCTTGAGACCTCCAAATGCAACCTATAATGTTTCAAGATTGCGCAATTTCTTCTTTCGGATACGACCACCCAAGATGGTGTCCTTCATTTGACAACTTCGTACCTTTCCTTTCAGTTCATGTACCTCTGTTTTGTGTTGCAAAATGGTAACCTGATATGTAGAATGTAAATGTGAAAGACGAACAATCTCACATTGTTGAGCTTGGAGAATGCCCTTATAAGTTTCAGCTTCTTTTGTAAGAGATTTACAATAACCCAGAAGGCCCTTTTTTCCATCACCAGCAAAGGTCAATAAGCTTGTAGGATTAACAAACGGTGGAGACGCATTAGTCATTGGATTCTTAGGATAGAGAGAGCCTCTCGTCCAGATATCTATGTGTTTAGCTCCCTAAGCTCTGAGCGTGTCTATGGATGCGGGAGGTATATGTGTGTTTTCTTTACTACGCTTTATCAGTGGTTGGTACTCATTGTCCAAATCAATGTGAAGGTGATATTTGGCTCATTTCTGTGTAACATTTATGCCATTTGAGGAGTGCGCCATTAGCCAAATGTGCAGGTTTAATGGAAAGTGAATAGGCGGCTGCGCCTCATTCCCTCCATGTTGACGAGGTTCATTCAATGCAAATGAAAAGAAGATTATCCCTCAATCAGTACGAACGAATGTTTAGAAGAGTAAAGAATCTACTTAAAGTACACTTTTTGAACTTTTACCATGAAAGACCCACCTCTATTGTTCGCCATATTTTCTAGAGAGAGAGTGCAAAAAATACATTTTCTTAGAAGGCCCTCCAAATGACCTCCGAAATTTCCTAATGATGGGTTTAAGCGGAGCATGAGAGGTATGGAGAGCCATGAAATCCTCTACAAGCACATAACCCCTATTAACTACAAGGGTTAGGTACCATTAAGGTACCACCGTATAGTAAACTCAAGCCATCATTTCACCCAGGGTTCAAAGCTTATCCAATCAAACCAAGAATTTAGCAACGCAAAATGTCCACCCCATTTTTACACCATGGTTTAGATACCATTAGGTACCACTTATTTTTATATTTTCTTTCCCAACCTAATCCAAGCCGGTTATACACCAAGGGCAGCTCTGACTAACAGTCCCAGCAAAATATACCAAGGAAATTTCAATCATGCCAGAACTAGCCATAAGTGTGTGTGTGTGTGTGTGTGTGTCTATATATATATATAGACACACACATATACTAATTATTTATTTATTTATGTATTTATATCTATATATTATACATATATATATATTCTATTTTTATATATATTATATACCACAGGCAACTCTGACCAACCATCCCAGAAAAATATACCAAGGAAATTTCAATCATGCCAGAACTAGCCATAAGTGTGTGTGTGTGTGTGTGTGTCTATATATATATATATATATATATATATATATATATATATATATATATATATATAGGCACACATATACTATTTATTTATTTATTTATATCTATATATTATACATATATATTTTTTATATTTATATATATATTATATGTATGTATGTATGTATGTATGTATATATATGTATGCATGTCGAGAATTTACTATAATCATGCAAGCTGAAGGTGCACTTTAGCATTCTAAAAGAATAAAATGCAAGAGAAGTCAAGTCATGTGAAATGAAAGGTGAAATAAAAAGATCCATTTAATAATTTAAAAATTAAATAGCATTTAATGTAAGTCTCAATCATCACTGAAAACATTGAAAGTATGCCTAACTCAACTCTCCTCTAAGACTTCTTTTAGAAAGCCAAAAATACAAAGTTCCAAGTTTTTTTAAAATTATCAATATTGATCCTGAAAGGAAAAACCACTTCAAAAAATAAAGTTAAATATATCATCAAAAATTTACATTTCATTGAATAACAAAAATCTCTTCTAAAGCTATTCTTTTTTTTTTTCCACCATGAGCGCAGGGAAGGAAGTAGGGAGAAACTATACACATATCATGTATTTACAAATGTACATTGTTGCACATTACACCCTCGAGGGACAACCGTGGGAACCACCCCCCAATAGGGGAGGAGTATACACCTAAGAGAACGCAACTTGTGAGCCTTGAACCCTAAACCTTGGGGTTACATCTCAAAGGTCTCACCAACTGAGCTATGTTTCTTGGGTGAGCTATTCTTTTTTTTGTTATATACCATTAGCTACAACATTTACTCTATATAGAGTAGAAAATCTTTTGAGTTTACAACATATGGGTGAAGGTCGTTCAAATTTGTTTTCTTGACATATGTCCCTATAAAAATTGAAGAGAAAGAAAGCATTTCCTTTCAAATGCTATTTCCCAAAGCTGCTTTCAAATTTTTGTCGCATGGTGAAAAAGCCTTTAAAGGACAAAGGATTAAAGAGTATGCATAGGAGTTAGATCCATAATGTGAAGGAAGTATTGATTGGATATTTTTGGCTTTCTAAAAGAAGCCTTAGTGTTGAGTTGGGCTAGGCATACTTTCATTGTTTTCAGTGCCATGATGGAGACTTACCTTAAATGTTATTTCCATTTTAAAATATTAAATGAATCTTTCTATTTCACCTTTCATTTCACATCCTTACACAGCTTGACTTCACTTGCATTCTATTATTTTAGAATGCTAAAGTGAAGCTTCAACTTGCATAATTCTAGTAAATTATATACATATACATACATACACACATATATATATTTATTTATTCTACACATACACGCATACACACACACACATATATATATATACTAAATGAGCAAACCATGGTAAAGGGGGAAAAAAATGATGAAATATGTGAGAACCTAGTTCACAGATCCTGCAAATTCAAAAATTTGACTATTATTTTCGGTTTGCTTCTTTGCAAAGAGGAAACTCAGTCCCTTAATAAAAGAGATATTCTTGAACAATCCTTTACCTTATATAATTCTAGTTAAACTCAACATAATGATTTTATCATTTTCTTATTGTTTTAGAAAGCCACCGTGACCCTTTCATTTGTTTTTAGAACTCTCACTTGTAAAGAGTATTTTTATATAAAGACTTCACAAAGATTCATTTTATTAAATTGTTTTATTATTTTGTATGCTTATTAAATCTATCTTTTTTACTGAAAGCATTAATATATTTTTTGTTTTAGTTTTTTATGTGTGATTTTTTATTTTTTAGTATTTTAAAAAAATATTTTTTTTTTCAAATAATAATGTGTAATCTGCACATTTCACCTTATTAATTAAGTAAAGTATTTTCTAATATATAAACCATTTGTGATTATGGCTGGGTTCACAGGAGCGGATAAAAGACATCTGAAAAGGAATGTGTCTCCACCATGGAGGTTGTCCATTGCCACAAAAGAAAATTACACTTCTCTGGACCCACAAAAAAATTAGCACACCTTCCGCCTCTCGGAAGAGCAGTTCTATCGTCCACTTTTCAACACAAAATGTGGATCGGTGTGATTGAACTGAATCCAACAACTACGTACTCAGCAACACTACCACTACAACACAACTTATTGGAATTTTATGGAGCTATCTTTGTCCCTTGTGCATGAAGAGAGAGATGGAAGAAAGAGTACAAGGTTTTTGTCGTCGACTCTTGTGAATTTAGCTTGTGTATGCATAATGTATGTATAATGAATAATATAATGTTTTTTTTCTCATTTTATTTTGTTTTTAAATGATAATGTGCAATGTGCATTTTCCACATTATTTAAGTGGGGCCTTTTCTAATATGTAAGCCATTTGTGATTCTATATATATAATGGATATTATAATTACATATCAAAACATAATAAAAATTTCATGTGATTGTAGGCACTTATATAAACTTACTTTTCATATATCTCACTCTCTCTCATTATGTAAAGTGCAAACTGCAAGAGGTCCATCTCCTTCTCAAAGCTTGTTGAGATGTTGAGAGCCCACACCAACAATCTGGGCTATGGAATGCAAATACAACCAAGAGCTATGCTTCCATGCTTAATCTTGCCATCTTCTTCATCTTCATTACTATGCTATTCTGCTATGCTAAGCAAGAAGAGTGATGATAAGTGAAGAACTATTTCTTTCTCCTATAGATGATTCTTCTTCCTCTTCCCTACTATCATTCCCCGCTAGCTCTCTCCACCTTCTAAGGTGTTTCAGGCCTTGGGACTGAGGCTTGGGATGGTTAATGCTTTTTGCGAATTTTATGTTATGCTCATGATGCATGAAGCTTTCCATCTTCATAGCATCACCAAGGTCACAAGGAACACAAAGATTGTATTGTACCAAGTCTCTCTTGATGGGAGAATCTATAATACAAATGCCTTTGGAAGGGGGGACCGGCTCCAAGTAAATCCGGTCCTCAACTATTGTCATGTTCTCTAATACTCTCTCTCTTGCAAAGGTATTGTTCATGCCAAGTTAATTAATTACTATTTTTATGTTGCTACATTCAATTAAGTTCACCTTCTATGTTCTCAAAGTGATCTCACAAAAATGCTCACTCTAATTCTCTTAATTTCTCTATTCTCAAAGTTCATAAGCCATTTCCATTACAACTCTTGCATGGTTTGAGATTCACCTTTGAATTTTGAGTCAACCCAAAGGCAAAAGCAAGAAATCTAGCATAAAGACCTTCAAAAAAAGCCAAGATTTGCCAAAGTTCCCTCCCGTTGTCCGCCTTTGCTATATGTTGAGATCTGCTCTTGGCTTGGGCTTGCACTCTTTATGCATTGGATTCATCGGATCAAAATTTTCCAATTACGTCAATTCTTGATTTTGTCGATTCTCGATTTTGTAGATGTTGATGTCAATTTTCCTGATTCTCGATTGTGGATTTTGTTGGTTGTCGCTTTGTCGATTGTTGATTGTAAGACCAATGCTTATTCTCCCTCCCCTCTCTCTCTTATGCAGGTGTGAGAGCCCTCTCACCCCCTCCTCTCTCTCTCTCTCTCTCTCTCTCTCTCTCTCTCTCTCTCTCTCTCTCTCTCTCTCTCTGAGCCGTTTTTTGACCTAGTAGACAACAATTCACTCTTTTGATCATAACTTCTTCATTTGAACTCTGATTTAAGAGCACAAATCCCTCTACGCATTGATGTAAAGATAGAATTTTTTTTATCAATGGAAGGCTTTGCTATAACAGGTATCTCAAAATTGAAAAAACTGTCAAAACTTTGTGCTTTTGTTGCCGACTTGAAGGCAATGTCAGACGAAACTCGCAAGGGTGGAAAATCCACACTCGCCATGGAGAATGATGAAAAATCTCCAAGGAATTTGGATGCTAATCCAACCACATAATCTACAACAACGGAAGCAATGATCATTGCTTACCTGGTCTCATTACAAGAAACCATCAACAAGCAAGGTGAAGAGCTACACCATGCACTTGCAAAGGAGAATGGAACTTTAAGAGTTCTTGCTATGGAGAATGAGCACCTCAAGAAGGTTCTTGAAATGCAAACAACACGCTTGATGCATCTTGAGAATGAAGTTCAACAATGTAAGCGCTCTCTTGTTGACATGAATGTATTGAAAGAGCACTTACGCAAAGTTGAGAGTGATCATGTATTCAAAGAGGAAACGATAGATACAATACGACATGATGTATGTGAGATGAGAAATGCATCCAAATCATGGGCTGATATATGTAAGGACAATGTGGTTTCTACATCTCTATCACGCAAGCCGTTGTCCAAGCAAAGAATGTAGAGAATGTGGACACTCAAGCATTGCAAGAACGGCAAAAAATCTCAAAGAACATCGTCATTCGTGGAATCAAGGAGGAAAGCATGGAAACACTCCAATCTCTTGCAGTTTCTATTGAAAAGTTTTTTGCTACATACTTTGGCATGTCTAGAATCATGGATTATGGTGCACATCGAGTTGGAAAACAAGGAGTCCCTCGCTTGGAAGAAAGACCTATTGTATGTACCATGGCTGATGAGGTAAAGAGAAAGATCATCCTTGACAATAGTTGGATCTACCTCAAAGGAACGGGTTGTAATGTATATGAGGATCGCACTCTTATGCAACAAAATGTACGTCGCAAAGCATATGAGGAAAGAAGCAAGAAGGTTAAGGTGTCATCTCAAGAAGAAAAGTCACTTAACGAGGATGCAAGTCCACCCAACAAATAGGGACACATGATCTATGAGACCAACTCACACTTGCGAATAAGCTTTTGGAATTGTAACGGGTATCCATGGAATACGAGAATTTGCATTGATGAGCTTACCAATGACTCCGATGTGATACTTCTTGTCAATGCGCAACGAATTCTTGGATTTGACAAATACAATGTGCATTCTTTGATGTGGGCCAAAAATGCAAAGAAATGTAGAGGCCAAGGAGACGTAGCATGTATGATAAAAAAGGGTTGAAAGATGTTTCCATTGTCAAACAAGATAAGTATAAACGCTACTTATGGCTGAAAATTGGTCTAGCAAATGGTCAAGTCATGTTTGTGGCTGGTTGCTACATTCCTCACTATGACTCCAACTTTTATGCTCGCTTGGATATGGATAGAGATCAGACCTTTGTTGAACTAGAGGAAGACATTGCTCATTACAAGGACATGGGTGAAGTCATTGTCTTTGGAGACATGAATGCTCGCACAAATACGCTACAACACGACACACGACAAGTCGATATGCCGCATGTCTCAAGAAGAATGGATGACTCATATATGTATAATCAAAGTTCTAATGATGCAAAAGAGCTAGATCACTATGGAAAGTCACTTATACATATGTGCAATAGTACTGGAATGCTCATTGCAAATGGTGTATCTTTATGGAAAGGCACCAATGACTTTACATGTAGAAAGCACAATGGTGATAGCGCGATTGACTATATGTTGTTTTTGGAAGCCACTCTAGAATGCATACAAATCTTTACACTTGGTGAATGGAATCCGGAATCAGATCATAGGATGTTATGTGTATTGACCTTAAGTGTGGTAAAAGACCCAAGCATGTGTCCTCCAATCATGATGTGAATCATTCGTACCTACTTCTAGACTTCAAACAAGCACTTATATATGCTGATATGGTGGACCAAATGCTAAGCATGACAGAGCATCAAGAGAGCCCAACATTAGAATGTAAGTGTAAAGTTTTCAAAGAAGTAATTTGGTCTTGTGCGAAGGAATGCTTTTTGATGAAACACGTCTTGCAAAAGGTCTAAGAATGGTAGCACCAAGAAGAAATGGTTTTGACATGGAATGTAGTCAAGCCCGAAAACAGTTGCTAAGATTGGATGCAAGCAAAGACAGGAAAGGTTACTTGGAACGTTCACACACATACAAAGCACTTGTTCAACAAAAGAGGAAAAGGTGGAAGTCAAAAAACAACTTCTTTTAGCGTAAGAGAAAGCACATGCATGTGGCAAGTTTTGGAAAAATCTAAAAGGCAAGCGTGTTGAGAGCTTTGGTGACTTGATTCTTGAGGATATGTATACGCATTGCAGGAGCCTCTATGAGCAATCCAATGTTGATAAGATGGAGTGTTGTAGCTCCCTTCCATTTATGCCTCCCTTCTTTACCATTGAAGATGTATGCCGCACGCTTGAGAAACTTCCTACTTGCAAGGCAGGGGACCTTCAAGGTGTCAAGGCTGAAATGGTTTAATGGACAAGCAAGAAACCTTGCACTTCAGCATGGCATGCCTCAGGATTGGAGTGCAAATTGGATCACACCTTTGCACAAAGGAGAATATGTAAACAATGTGAACAACTATCGCACTATAATGGTTGGTTCTTTGATAGAAAAGTTATTTGCATGTATCATGGAGATGAAGATAAGTGAATGGGATGAAAAGAATGGCAAACATGCGCTTGGCTAAGCAGGTTTTCAAAAACATCATAGCACTGTGATCACCTTATCACTCTTCGAGCTCTTATGGAAGCGTCTTGATTGAAAGGAAAAAGGTTGTATTGTTGCTTTGTGGATTTCACGAATGCTTTTGACATGGTACCACGAGGAAATCTTTGGAGACGTATGCAAAGCCTTCAAGTGCCAAGAGAATATATGCATACAGTCTTTCGCATCTACCAAAAAGTGATATGTCGACTGCGTATGGGAGATGGAATTTCATGATTTTTTGCAAGCACCATTGGTATCAAACAAGGATGCCCACTTTCCCCAACCCTCTTTGCGCTACTTGTTGATGAATTGGAATGCATGGTTCTTGATTTTATGCAACAAGAAGGCATAGAAGAGGTTAAGATCGGAAATGCGGTGATCATGCTTTTGCTTTATGCCGATGATGTAGTGCTATTGGCACATACCTTAGAAGATGCACAAAAGTTTATGAGTGTCTTGGAACTCTTTTGCCCTCAATGATGAAAATACACAAAGATTTCAAAAACATGGGTGGTTATGCTTGTAAAGGCCCTCAATGATGAAAATCCATGCACTGTATACAGCAATGAGCAACTTGAAGTGGTAGATAGCTTCAAGTACCTTGGCCTTGAGCTTCTATCCAATCATAAATGGAAGGATTGCGCAATGCGTCACTTGGAAGCTGGAAAGAGGGCTTATTATGCATTTGAGAATATGTGCAATGCTAGAGAGATCAAGTGTTGGGCTCTCAAAAAGTACCTCTTTGACACATTGGTGATACTGGTGCTTCTTTATGGAGTGGAGGTGTGGGGTGGTACCATCGGCAAGTCTACTTGTAAAGAGTTTGAGAATGTCCAAAAGTGTTTTCTCACCAAATTTCTCCAAGTCAAGACACAAACACCCTACATGCTCTTACTTCTTAAGTCCATATCGCTTCCCATTGAGGTCTTGGGCATGCAAAGGGTTGTGGAGTACATGCTTAATACACAACGTACCCCTTTGTATCAACTTCCTAGAATCGCATATGAAGCAATTCAAGAGGTCCAAAAGACATGCAAGAGCAAAATACTAAGTTCGGGGTGGATGCTTGACATCAAGAAATGGTTTGGAAGATGGGATGCATGCCACATGGTCAAGGATGCATCGATCAACTCCCAATTTAATGAGGCCTTATTACAACGCCAATGTATCATGGCTTCGAAGAAATAGAGGTTCTCGCTTTAGCCATTACAATACACACGTTGTGTCAAACTACAAATCTCTCTTCTTATCCAAACGAGGTAACCGAACCCATCCCTACATCCTTGAGCCCATCCCGTTGAGTGCAATTTGCACCATTGCCTCCATGCATCTTAGCTCCCATTCTCTATGCTACCAGACAGGACGTTGGGGCACTGGCAAGGAGTCTCATCGACTTTGCACCTTATGCCCTCGTCAAGTGCAAGAGAGTGAGTATTACACACTACTTGAGTGCTCAGCTTTTGACCACATTAGGTCCATATATTCATCCATGAGCTCTCCCTACATACCTTCCTCTCCCAACCACGATGTGGACTCTCTATTGCGACTCTCATTTCAACCATTTTTGAGCATTGAGAGTCACTTATGACCTCCACTCACACCACGTGACATGTTCATTTGGTCCCATAGGTCATATTTGACCTCCGAGGACGATAATAGACCTCTCTCTCTCTCTCTCTCTCTCTCTCTCTCTCTCTCTCTCTCTCTCTCTCTCTCTCTCTCTCTCTCTCTCTCTCTCGCTCTCTCTCTCTCTCTCTGTCATATACACACATACACACAGACAAAACACAAATACATGTATGTAACTACTGATCTTTGAGCACTAAGGTTAAAGATCATTTATGGCACGGAAGGTCCGTGCAAGCCTACAAAGGGAGGTTCATTAGGACATGGTCACGCAAAGCTTAGTTGTCTATAAGCCTCGACAGTTTTAACTAAGCCAGGCACGACATTTCAAAACGTCACGGGGAGCAACAAGTAGTGAGGGAGAGTGAGACGCAAATATGAGAGAGGGATGAAACCAATCCATATAGAGTCCTACATCAGAAAGTCATGAGACAAGGCCTTTTTCAAGGAGATATGCATACTTTTCCTAATCTCAAACCAAGACTTCCAAAGAGCAACATTTAGGGTGTTGCCTGCAGGTGTCAGCATGACAGTGGAAGTGATAGTGTCCCACAAGGAGAGATTTTTCCAAGATTTATAAGACTGAACTAAGAATTTGCTAATATTCCTTTTGATAAGACAAGCCCAGAAATCATCAGAAGACACAGATCTAGCTATCCACTTACCTGCCATCTTGTTGGCTAGCATTTCCAAATTCAGAATGCCCAGACCTCCTCTTATTTTGGGCATACAAAAAGTTTTCCAAGAAACTTTTGCAACCTTATGAATTTCATCTGTGCCCCCCCACAAAAATCTTCTAGCAAGAGTTATGATCTGGTTCAGCTGTTGTTTGGTGGGTTTCCAGCAAGATAGTGAGGCGGTCCGGGGCGGGCAACAAGAAGAGCAACCTCTAAACACCCTTCGACGCTCCCGTGCTGCTCAATTAGGGTTGGGGCAAGCACAATCAGAGACAACAACAGCCCACAGCCTGAAACCAAACAAGAAAAGGGGCACCACCTAGTTGTAGATGCGAGACTAGGACGCACGTGATATCTCCTTGTACTCAAACGCACGAAGAGAGGGGAATGCAAGATAGCCACACACACCAAACACAAACATTCACCACGCCAGAGAGAGGTAAAGAGCATAAATCAACTTGAGAAACTCAGTCTTAGCCTTAAAGACTAGATGCACACAAAGCTTGATGAGAAATAGAGAGACAACACAAAACTTCACCTTGTTGCCAATACACAAATTGTCTTAGGGTCACAGGAGCCCTCTCACCGAGCACCCTCTTACAATTGACCTTTTAGGCAAACAATTCAAAAAGCCCTCAAACCACCAAGCATGAAATGGAACAACAAACTTCAAGGACAATATACCTTCAACCACCTGATTAGCCAACTTATCAAGTCAATTTGGAGAGAAAAGTCGTAGTTGTAGCATATAATTGCACCCAAAACTATAAATCTGATTTATGCACAAGAGTAGGCTACAAGTGTGGTGAAGAGTATGGCATACACTCCACTCCTCTAGATGGCATAACTAACTTCAAGCTTCTCCATGCACCTATATGTAATGATGGAATAGAGCACTCACGATGCACACACTCTACACAACTAGGCTTGAAGAGTGGTGTGTTATGTGTTGAGAATGGTGTGGTGTAGTGTGATCATGTGATGATTTACAAGGGAGAGAGGGGCTCTATTTATAGGTTTTAGAAGCCCCGATTAGGATTAGGCCTAATCAAGTTTATTTGAAGGAATAAAAGATTATGCATATTTTTTATTTTTTTTAATGAGGGTGGGTCTCTCTTGTCCTTTGAGTCACATGGATGTGGGCTCAAGGGAAGAGAATTATTGAGGATGAAAAGAGAGAGGATTGAGTGAATATTTGGGAGTGCCTACTCTAGTAGAGGGTGCATTTTACAATAAGGTTAATGGTTAGTAGTTAGTAATTATCACTAAAATATATTTACAAAATCATTCACCAAATGGTGAGATATATGATGAGAAAATTTAGAGAAGGGATAAGCTTGTAAAGCAAGGTTGAAGCTTGGAGAAGTTGACATTCACCTCTTTACAGCACCGGTAGAAGAAGCGGTCAGCATGGCGAAGTAGCGCATGTCGATGAAGCTATGTTATCTTCAAACCTTGGAAAATTCATGATAAAAGTATTTATTTGCAGAGGATATCCTTGGATTTTTGCTGATTTTTTGAAGTTCTTTACAAAGCTGAAGAGAGTATGGTAATATGGACATATATGTAGAGAGAAAGGGGGACACATAGGGTGTAGAAACAGAGGATGAAGGCTATGGAGGTGTGAGAGATGTGGCAATGGTGAAGAGGGTGAATTAGGACATGGGAGTTGCAGTTTTGGGAGTGGGAAGGAGAGGGAGGAGTGTGTGTGAAAGAGGAAAATGATAAAGTGGAAGAGGGAGTGTGGCTGCATAGCATGGGCAAACTGGGGTCCACAATAACATCATAGCTTACAGCTCGTAGCTCAAAAAAATATGAAAAACTTTGAGGTGAAATATCAGCTCACGAGCTACAACTTTTGTTTTAATCCCCTTTTCGAATTTGGGGAGCATGTGATCTTTAAAAATTCAACAAAATCGACTATTTTTTCCACTGCACAAGGTCCTTGTGAGGTCCTTCTTTGGATGATTCTTTTGAATACCTCCAAGAGTGAGCTCCCCATGGTGCATGCACGCATGCCACATATCCTTGACCTTATTTGGTAGGTCTATAATTGAAGATATTGTTGAGATCATGATATAAGTGAATAGTACAACTAAGAAAATCAAATATTGAGGGGTCTAAAAAAATATGTACATGTCAAATATAAATAATATAGGTGGAAAAAATATAAAGGGGTCAAAATAAATCTCTCTCATTATAAGTCTACCATAAAAAGATGAATATTTTTTGTGGTCTAATTTATGAGAGTAATAGAGAATAGATGTAGGAAGGAAAAAATCACAATAGTGAAAAAATATACACATAAATAGAACTAGTTTTTTGGGATTTTTGTTGGGATGGAGTTACACCAAAAATAAGAGAAACTTACATGAAATTCTTTTTATATGGAATAAAGAGTATGAAAAATGGTAAGAAAAAATATGGTAATGGTGAGTCAATGTACATAGCATAAATAACACACACCTAAGTATAAATATTTAAATAAATACCAAAATAATTATGAAAAATCCTTATATTTAGGCCCTATATACAATGAAATATTTACACACGAATGGGCCATAATATACTTATTTTTATTTTTATTTTTGCTTCAACTAGCCCAGTGACTAGCTAATTGAGGGTTTTTAAGAAGATATGGGAAAAGTCCCCTAACTCACACACGCTTATGTACAGTGAAATGGTAGGGATAACCAAAATGTTTGAGTGATTTGATAGGGTGAGCTAGCTTACTATGGCAATTATGGAAAGCTGAAAAACGGCTATCATTAGCCCCCCCCTTAGATAATGGTACATTCATGTACCATTTATTAGATCATACAACATGTAGATTGTGTAACGTCTGTCTTTGTGTGCTCTCATTTTTTAAGAACCTTTGTTGTACGATTAAAAAACCTTGTGTGATATGAAAGGTTCTCAGAGCCAATAGCAGGATGTAATGAAGTGAGTGAGTAAAACTTCTCCATTTAGAAAGTTTCCATAAGCACCCCCCAGGATCAAAGATCTTGAAATATCTTTCCCAAAGAGAGATGTATGGTATGGAATCACTTACTGGTTTCGGTTGAAGAAACTTGTAGATTCTATTGTTGTCCATCATTGCATCTATCACTATGAATGTGATATAAACGATTGGTTGCTCTTCCTCCTGTGTAAAGTTGATGTATCTGCTACGATCTTCAAGAGCTTGTATGAGCAAATTCCTGAATTGTAGCTCATAAAATTCATTCAACCTAGGTAGGCTCATCAAGTCAAAAATTCTATGACCTTCATGATTTAGAAAATCTTGATCCATGATTCCAGCTGCTATTGGAAGATATTGCAAATAGTTCACCACATAAGTAGATAATAGACGAAGGTTTCTATTGCTTCCAACACATTGGAAGAGAATAGCTTTTGGTACTGATTGATGAACTATCCACATGTAGCAATCAAAAAGTTTTTCATCTTTGATGAAGACCAGAAGCATCACAATGTGTGACCTCCATACACCAAAGAACCAAATGTAGAAGGTTTGGAAACATTTGTTCATCACCAAGTATTCATGTCCTCTTCCACTTAAGAAGATATGGTGCCCCGGATGAATGGTATATGTGAAGAGAGGAGAAGTTAACTTTGAAGAGGTGAAACCCAATGTGAAGATGATTTGGGCTTCAAAAGCTTGGACTTTCTTGCTAAGAAATTGTCCCATGAATGAAGAGCCACCCACTAAAACACCATTGGAGAGAATGATACCCCTCTGATAGTTTCCTTTTATGATTTTATTTTTTACTACTCTCCCATGTTCTTCATCCCCTTCTAAGCCCCCCCTTTGGCAAGGTTGTAACTCCTCACATTGTACCACCTCAAAGGTTGATGGATTACTGTTTGCTTTTGTGAAAACTTTGTCTTCTTGCATGATAGGTTCCTCCATGCTTAATATACATGGGTCATACCAATGCTTTTCAACATCCTCAAACACTTCTTGAAGATTATCCCCACATGGATTCAACTCACACTCTTCTACTTTGTTTTGGAGTTGGCATTCCATGTACACAATCATCTCTTTATGATCAATGTGGTCCATGATCTCCCCACCTATGATTTCATCTTCTTCTTCACTCTCTTCTTTTAGATAAGATACACTCTCAGAACATTCCATAAGATCAAGGTTACCTTCAAGGTCTTCATTCTCCATAGAGTCATGTTGCACACAAGCTTCGTCTGCTCGGACTAGAAATTGATCCTCTGCCAAAAGGTTGGATGTATCCATTATTGAATCATCAATGCCATTTGAGATATCTTGTGTCGATTTTTGCATGCTTGTGATAAAGGTAGAAGAAAGAGATTCCACATTTGAATCTTGGCCACACACTTTAGCACTTGAATAATCAGTTGGCATGTAAGTAACTTCTTCAACATTTGTCGGAGTAGAAGGAGACAAGTACGGCAAAGGAGATGACTCCTTGATAGAAAAACTTTCATGATGGTTGGTTCTTCCAGCATGATGGAAACCATTTTTGATATAGAAGTACTTGTGAAACTTACTTTGGGCAATAGCGACCGCTTCTTCAAAGGTAGAGGGTCCACTACAAGTAACCTTAGTCTTTAGGAAAGGAGACAAACCCGAAATAAATTGATCCATTTTTACATAATCTGGAAATGTAGAACTAAACCAATATCTTCCCCATTGACGAGAAAAAATATCCTCATAACCATAGTAGTCTTCACCATGTTGTTGAAGTCTCCCTAATGAAGCCCATGCTGTCTCGGTTGTTGGAAATTTAGAGAATCTGGTCTTCAAAGCTTTGGAAATTTGGGTATATCCATCTTCAATCTGAGAAGACATACTCCAAAACCATTGCTCAACGTTGCCTCTAAGGCATAGCAATAGAAAATCCCCTTTTTCAATGTCATCCCTTTTACCAAGGATACGACAAACCATTCTAAAATCCGCAAGAAAATCATCAACATCTTCTTCTAGATTTCCGAAGAAGATTGGGATATCATCAAAGGTATAGCGTGTCATAGTCTCTCAATGCTAGAACCACACAAAGATTAGTTCCAAACAATCATTTTCTCTCATGACATCAACTAACTACACAAAGTTTTGAAAGGTCTTTCAACATGAATTCTAGATTCTTATGTGAAAATGTTTTTTTCCTTTCTTATGTTATGCTAATCCAAACCATATTCTAGATCAATTTTTGTTGCATTGAAATTAAACTCAGTCATACAAGTTTTCATGATTCATATAAGCTTCTACTTGATTATGCTAAAATTCAAGCATTCATGCAATACAACAACAATAAGCACAAAGTCAATCCTCAGTGGGGGCACCAATTTGAGGCGGTCCGGGGCGGGCAACAAGAAGAGAGGCCTCTAAACACCCTTCGAGGCTCCCGTGCTGCTCAATTGGGGCTGGGGCAAGCACAATCAGAGACAACAACAACCCACAGCAAGAAACCAAACAAGAAAAAGGGCACCACCTAGTTGTAGATGCGAACTAGGACGCACGTGATATCTCCTTGTACACAAACGCACAAAGAGAGGGAATTGCAAGATAGCCACAGACACCAAACACAAACATTCACCACGCCAGAGAGAGGTAAAGAGCATAAATCAACTTGAGCAACTCAGTCTTAGCCTTAAAGACTAGATGCACACAAAGCTCGATGAGAAATAGAGAGACAACACAAAACTTTACCTTGTTGCCAATACACAAATTGTCTTAGGGTCACAGGAGCCCTCTCACCGAGCACCCTCTTACAATTGGACCTTTTAGGCAAACAATTCAACAAGCCCTCAAACCACCAAGCATGAAATGGTACAACAAACTTCAAGGACAATATACCTTCAACCACCTGATTAGCCAACTTATCAAGTCAATTTGGAGAGAAGAGTCGTAGTTGTAGCATACAATTGCACCCAAAACTATAAATCTTATTTATGCACAAGAGTAGGCTACAAGTGTGGTGAAGAGTAGGGCATACACTCCACTCCTCTAGATGGCATAACTAACTTCAAGCTTCTCCATGCACCTATGTGTAATGATGGAATAGAGCACTCACGATGCACACACTGTACACGACTAGTCTTGAAGAGTGGTGTGTTATGTGTTGAGAATGGTGTGGTGTAGTGTGATCATGTGATGATTTACAAGGGAGAGAAGGGCTCTATTTATAGGTTTTAGAAGCCCCGATTATGATTAGGCCTAATCAAGTTTATTTAAAGGAATAGAAGATTATGCATATTTTAATTTTTTCTTAATGAGGGTGGGTCTCTCTTGTTCTTTGAGTCACATGGATGTGGGCTCAAGGGAAGAGAATTATTGACGATGAAAGGAGAGAGGATTGAGTGGATATTTGGGAGTGGCTACTCTAGTAGAGGGTGCATTTTACAATATGGTTAGTGGTTTGTAGTTAGTAATTATCACTAAAATATATTTACAAAATCATTCACCAAATGGTGAGATATATGATGAGAAAAGTTAGAGAAGGGATAAGCTTGTAAAGCAAGGTTGAATCTTGGAGAGGTTGACATTCACCTCTTTACAGCACCGGTAGAAGAAGCGATCATCATGGCGAAGTAGCGCGTGTCGATGAAGCTATGTTATCTTCAAACGTTGGAAAATTCATGATCAAAGTCTTCATTTGCAGAGGTTATCCTTGGATTTTTGCTGATTTTTTGAAGTTCTTTACAAAGCTGAAGAGAGTATGGTAATATGGACATATATGTAGAGAGAAAGGGGGACACATAGGGTGTAGAAATAGAGGATGAAGGCTATAGAGGTGTGAGAGATGTGGCAATGGTGAAGAGGTTGAATTAGGACATGGGAGTTGCAGGTTTGGAAGTGGAAGGAGAGGGAGGAGTGTGTGTGAAAGAGGAAAATGATAAAGTGGAAGAGGGAGTGTGGCTGCATAGCATGGGCAAACTGGGGTCCACCAATAACATCATAGCTCATGGCTCGTAGCTCAAACAAATATGAAAAAATTTGAGGTGAAAGTTCAGCTCACGAGATACAACTTTTGTTTGTATCACCTTTTCAAATTCGGGGAGCATGTGATCTTTAAAAATTCAGCAAAACCGACTGTTTTTTCCACTGCACAAGGTCCTTGTGAGGTCCTTCTTTGGATGATTCTTTTGAATACCTCCAAAAGTGAGCTCCCCATGGTGCATGCATGCATGCCACATACCCTTGACCTTATTTGGTAGGTCTATAATTGAAGATATTGTTGAGGTCATGATATAAGTGAATAGTACAACTAAGAAAATCAAATATTGAGGGGTCTAAAAAAATATGTACATGTCAAATATAAATAATATAGGTGGAAAAAATATAAAGGGGTCAAAATAAATCTCTCTCATTATAAGTCTACCATAAAAAGATGAATATTTTTTGTGGTCTTATTTATGAGAGTAATAGAGAATAGATGTAGGAAGGAAAAAATCACAATAGTGAAAAAATATACACATAAATAGAACTAGTTTTTTGGGATTTTTGTTGGGATGGAGTTACACCAAAAATAAGAGAAACTTACATGAAATTATTTTTATATGGAATAAAGAGTATGCAAAATGGTAAGAAAAAATATGGTAATGGTGAGTCAATGTACATAGCATAAATTACACACACCTAAGTATAAATATTAAAATAAATACCAAAATAATTATGAAAAATCCTTATATTTAGGCCCTATATACAATGAAATATTTACACACGAATGGGCCATAATATACTTATATTTTTTATTTTTTTGGCTCAACTAGCCCAGTGACTAGCTAATTGAGGGTTTTTAAGAAGATATGAGAAAAGTCCCCTAACTCACACACGTCTATGTACAGTGAAATGGTAGGGATAACCAAAATGTTTGAGTGATTTGATAGGGTGAGCTAACTTACTATGGCAATTATGGAAAGCCGAAAAATGGCTATCATTAGCCCCCCCCTTAGATAATGGTACATTCATGTACCATTTATTAGATCATACAACATGTAGATTGTGTAACGTCTGTCTTTGTCTGCTCTCATTTTTTAAGAACCTTTGTTGTATGATTAAAAAACCTTGTGTGATATGAAAGGTTCTCAGAGCCAATAGCAGGATGTAATGAAGTGAGTGAGTAAAACTCCTCCATTGAGAAAGTTTCCATAAGCACCCCCCAGGATCAAAGATCTTGAAATATCTTTCCCAAAGAGAGATGTATGGTATGGAATCACTTACTGGTTTCGGTTGAAGAAACTTGTAGATTCTATTGTTGTCCATCATTGCATCTATCACTATGAATGTGATATAAACGATTGGTTGCTCTTCCTCCTGTGTAAAGTTGATGTATCTGCTACGATCTTCAAGATCTTGTATGAGCAAATTCCTGAATTTTAGCTCATAAAATTCATTCAACCTAGGTAGGCTCATCAAGTCAAAAATTCTATGACCTTCATGATTTAGAAAATCTTGATCCATGATTCCAGCTGCTATTGGAAGATATTGCAAATAGTTCACCACATAAGTAGATAATAGACGAAGGTTTCTATTTCTTCCAACACATTGGAAGAGAATAGATTTTGGTACTGATTGATGAACTATCCACATGTAGCAATCAAAAAGTTTTTCATCTATGATGAAGACTAGAAGCATCACAATGTGTGACCTCCATACACCAAAGAACCAAATGTAGAAGGTTTGGAAACATTTGTTCATCACCAAGTATTCATGTCCTCTTCCACTTAAGAAGGTATGGTGCCCCGGATGAATGGTATATGTGAAGAGAGGAGAAGTTGACTTTGAAGAGGTGAAACCCAATGTGAAGATGATTTGGGCTTCAAAATCTTGGACTTTCTTGCTAAGAAATTGTCCCATGAATGAAGAGCCACCCACTAAAACACCATTGGAGAGAATGATACCTCTCTGATAGTTTCCTTTTATGATTGTATTTTTTACTACTCTCCCATGTTCTTCATCCCCTTCTAAGCCCCCCCTTTGGCAAGGTTGTAACTCCTCACATTGTACCACCTCAAAGGTTGATGGATTACTGTTTGCTTTTGTGAAAACTTTGTCTTCTTGCATGATAGGTTCCTCCATGCTTAATATACATGGGTCATACCAATCCTTTTCAACATCCTCAAACACTTCTTGAAGATTATCCCCACATGGATTCAACACACACTCTTCTACTTTGTTTTGGAGTTGGCATTCCATGTACACAATCATCTCTTTATGATCAATGTGGTCCATGATCTCCCCATCTATGATTTCATCTTCTTCTTCACTCTCTTCTTTTAGACAAGATACACTCTCAGAACATTCCATAAGATCAAGGTTACCTTCAAGGTCTTCATTCTCCATAGAGTCATGTTGCACAAAAGCTTCATCTGCTCGGACTAGAAATTGATCCTCTGCCAAAAGGTTGGATGTATCCATTATTGAATCATCAATGCCATTTGAGATATCTTGTGTCGATTTTTGCATGCTTGTGATAAAGATAGAAGAAAGAGATTCCACATTTGAATCTTGGCCACACACTTTAGCACTTGAATAATCAGTTGGCATGTAAGTAACTTCTTCAACATTTGTCGGAGTAGAAGGAGACAAGTATGGCAAAGGAGATGACTTCTTGATAGAAAAACTTTCATGATGGTTGGTTCTTCCAGCATGATGGAAACCATTTTTGATGTAGTGATAGCCGTTTTTTCGGCTCTCTGTAATTGCCATAGTGAGTTATCTCACCCTATCAAATCACTCAAACACTGTTCTTACCCACACCTTTTCACTGTATATCGGTGCGTGTGAGTTAGGGGACTTTTCCCATATCTCTTTACTGAAATAAAAAACCCTCAATTAGCTAGTCATTGGGCTACTTGAGCCAGAAAAATAAAAAATATGAAAAATATAAGTATATTATGGCCCATGCGTATGTTAATATTTCTTTGTATATAGGGCCTAAATAAAAGATTTTTTCATAATTATTTTGGTATTTATTTAAATATTTCTACTTAGGTGTGTGTTATTTATGCTCTGTACATTGCCTCACCATTACCACAATTTTTCTTACCATTTTTCATACTCTTTATTCCATATAGAAATATTTTCATGTAAGCTTCTCTTATATTTGGTGTAACTCCACCCCAACAAAAATCCAAAAAAACTAGTTTTATTTATGTGTATATTTTTTTCACTATTGTGATTTTTCCCTTCCTACATCTATTTTGTTTTTTCTTTAAAAAATTAGAACACCAAAAATATTTATCTTTTTATGGTAGCCTCATAATGAGAGAGATTTCTTTTGACCCCTTTATATTTTTTCCACTTATATTATTTATATTTGACATGTACATATTTTTTAGACCCCTCAATATTTGATTTTCTTAGTTTTACTATTCAGTTATATCATGATTTCAACAATATCTTCAATTATAGACCTACCAAATAAGGTCAAGGGTAGGTGGCATGCATATATGCACTATGGAGGGCTCACTCTTGGAGGTATTCAAAAGAATCATCCAAAGAAGGACCCCACAAGGACTTTGTACAGTGGAAAAAAATGGTCGGTTTTGCTGAATTTTTAAAGTTCACTTGCTCTCCGAATTTGAAAAGGTGATACAAACAAAAGTTGTAGCTCGTGGGCTGAACTTTTGCCTCAAATTTTTTCATATTTTTTTGAGCTACGAGCTGTGAGCTATGATTTTATTAGTGGACCCCAGTTTTCCCATGCTATGCAGCCACACTCTCTCTTCCACTTTATCAATTTTCCTCTTTCACACACACTTCTCCACTCATCATCCCCACTTCTCTCACCACTCCTCTCTGCACCCTACTCACCTTCTCCTCAACCTTGAAGAATAAGAGAAACCATGGTGAACTCATACCTCCCACACACAATTCCATTCCAAAATTGACCACCTAGTCTCATTTTTCCTCTTCCAAATTACCCATATCTATCAAAAAAAACCACAAAATTCAGCCTCTTCTCTTAAAAGACAGCATCATGGTGGTTGATTACTCAGCTTCAATTACCTTGTCTCTCAAGGAAGGTCAAGAGTGGAGAAAAAATGTACCGTCAAAGCTAGTGGACCGTCAACAAGCGTCAAAATTGGCCCTACTGAAGACACTTGGAGCATCAACCTTGTAAGAAATCCACCTTTTCTTACCTCTTAAGAGTTTTTCTTCCTTATTTGTATCCTACATGGATACTCCCATTGTAAATATCCATTTCCATTTGTAAATTAATACTAACTCTACTAACACTAACCCACTATGAAAAGTCCTATCACCTCTATTTCTCTCCTCTCTCTTTCCCCACCAACTTCTTGATAATTCCAAGCAAAAGAAATTAGATAAATTGCTGAGAATCTAACCCAACCATGGTTAGAGGAGTAACCCTAGCCTTCAAAATTGCTATAAAAGGAGGGTGTAGCTAGCACAAAAAGGGGAAGAGAAGAAAGAGCACTATGCTATAGCTTGAGAAGCCAAGCTCAACCTCTTGAGAAGGAGCTCTTGAGTGGAATCTCATTGGCATTAGGCATATGTATGTGTTGTATTAGGGGTGATTAGCAAGGGAACTCTATGCCATTGTAAGAGAGAGTGATCATTAAATTGAGAGTAGAAAATCTATCTTTTCTCCTACTAGCGTAAGCCCAACAGTTGCTGAATCAAGGAGGGTGAATTTGGACTAAGCATGGATACCTTGTCTCCCTTCCAACGTGAAGTCAGGGACAATAATGATGTGTAAGTGTCTTGGTGTTTTATTTAAGTTCTTGATAGCTTGTCTCCGGGTATTGTTATCAATTTAGCCATAAATCCCACATGCTGTAAGAGGGCGACATGGTGGAGAGGACTCCCTTGGCCTTAAGACAGTGATTGGGGTGGCTTTTTTCTTGTGATGTGTTGTGGTGTAATTTACTCAGGCTATGTTGAACAAATACTAATCTCACTTTGATTGGTCATGACAGATTTGTAAGAAGGCATTAGTGCAACAAGCACCCCCTTCCCTCTTCTCTCTCTTTCTTACATATATATATTTATGTTTGCTTGATCATTAACGATACACTTCAAAGCAGCCCGAGCACCCTCTCTCTCTCTCTCTCTCTCTCTCTCTCTCTCTCTCTCTCTCTCTCTCTCTCTCTTTTGTGTTTTAGTGTGTGAGAGTGTTCCATTGGTGTCAGGGTTAGTGTAAATTCCTTGCTTGTTTGTGGGTTGCTCTAACGATTCTCCTCTTTTGCGTCCTAGTTCGCTCTTAAACTAGGTGGTGCCCCTTGTGTAGTTGGGATTTGGCTATGGGTTTGCTATTTTGGTTTGTGTTGTGTTGTGCCCCAGCCCCATTGAGCAGCACGGGAGCCTTGAAGGGTGTCTAGAGGTTGCTCTTCTTGTTGCCCGCCCCGGACCGCTTCAGTAGAAGTACTTCTGAAACTTCCTTCGGGCAATCGCGACCACTTCTTCAAAGGTAGAGGGTCCACTTCAAGTAACCTTAGTCTTTAGGAAAGGAGACAAACCCGAAATAAATTGCTCCATTTTTACATAATCTGGAAATGTAGAACTAAACCCACATCTTTTCCATTGACGAGAAAAAATATCCTCATAAGCATAGTAGTCTTCACCATGTTGTTGAAGTCTCCCTAATGAAGCCCATGCTGTCTCTGTTGTTGGAAATTTAGAGAATCTGGTCTTCAAAGCTTTGGAAATTTGGGTATATCCATCTTCAATCTGAGAAAACATACTCCAAAACCATTGCTCAGCGTTGCCTCTAAGGCATAGCAATAGAAAATCCCCTTTTTCAATGTCATCCCTTTTACCAAGGATATGACAAACCATTCTACAATCAGCAAGAAAATCATCAACATCTTCTTCTAGATTTGAGAAGAAGATTGGGATATCATCAAAGGTATAGCGTGTCATAGTCTCTCAATGCTAGAACCACACAAAGATTAGTTCCAAAAAAACATTTTCTCTCATGACATCAACTAACTACACAAAGTTTTGAAAGGTCTTTCAACATGAATTCTAGATTCTTATGTGAAAATGTTTTTTTCCTTTCTTATGTTATACTAATCCAAACCATATTCTAGATCAATTTTTGTTGCATTGAAATTAAACTCAGTCATACAAGTTTTCATGATTCATATAAGCTTCTACTTGATTATGCTAAAATTCAAGCATTCATGCAATACAACAACAATAAGCACAAAGTCAATCCTCAGTGGGGGCACCAATTTGAGGCGGTCCGGAGCGGGCAACAAGAAGAGCGGCCTCTAAACACCCTTCGAGGCTCCCGTGCTGCTCAATTGGGGCTGGGGCAAGCACAATCAGAGACAACAACAACTTATAGCGAGAAACCAAACAAGAAAAGGGGCACCACCTAGTTGTAGATGCGAACTAGGACGCACGTGATATCTCCTTGTACTCAAACGCTCAAAGAGAGGGGAATGTAAGATAGCCACACACACCAAACAAAAACATTCACCACGCCAGAGAGAGGTAAAGAGCACAAATCAACTTGAGCAACTCAGTCTTAGCCTTAAAGACTAGATGCACACAAAGCTCGATGAGAAATAGAGAGACAACACAAAACTTGACCTTGCTGCCAATAGACAAATTGTCTTGGGGTCACGAGAGCCCTCTCACCGAGCACGCTCTTACAATTTGACCTTTTAGGCAAACAATTCAAAAAGCCCTCAAACCACCAAGCATGAAATGGTACAACAAACTTCAAGGAAAATATACCTTCAACCACTTGATTAGCCAACTTATCAAGTCAATTTGGAGAGAAAAGTCGTAGTTGCAGCACACAATTGCACCCAAAACTATAAATCTTATTTATGCACAAGAGTAGGCTACAAGTGTGGTGAAGAGTATGGCATACACTCCACTCCTCTAGATGGCATAACTAACTTCAAGCTTCTCCATGCACCTATGTGTAATGATGGAATAGAGCACTCACGATGCACACACTCTACACAACTAGGCTTGAAGAGTGGTGTGTTATGTGTTGAGAATGGTGTGGTGTAGTGTGATCATGTGATGATTTACAAGGGAGAGAAGGGCTCTATTTATAGGTTTTAAAAGCCCCGATTAGGATTAGGCCTAATAAAATTTATTTGAAGGAATAAAAGATTATGCATATTTTTTATTTTTTTTAATGAGGGTGGGTCTCTCTTGTCCTTTGAGTCACATGGATGTGGGCTCAAGGGAAGAGAATTATTGAGGATGAAAAGAGAGAGGATTGAGTGAATATTTGGGAGTGCCTACTCTAGTAGAGGGTGCATTTTACAATAAGGTTAATGGTTAGTAATTATCACTAAAAGATATTAACAAAATCATTCACCAAATGGTGAGATATATGATGAGAAAAGTTAGAGAAGGGATAAGCTTGTAAAGCAAGGTTGAAGCTTGGAGAAGTTGACATTCACCTCTTTACAGCACCGGTAGAAGAAGCGATCAGCATGGCGAAGTAGCGCGTGTCGATGAAGCTATGTTATCTTCAAACCTTGGAAAATTCATGATAAAAGTCTCCATTTGTAGAGATTATCCTTGGATTTTTGCTGATTTTTTGAAGTTCTTTACAAAGCTAAAGAGAGTATGGTAATATGGACATATATGTAGAGAGAAAGGGGGACACATAGGGTGTAGAAATAGAGGATGAAGGATATAGAGGTGTGAGAGATGTGGCAATGGTGAAGAGGGTGAGTTAGGACATGGGAGTTGCAGGTTTGGGAGTGGAAGGAGAGGGAGGAGTGTGTGTGAAAGAGGAAAATGATAAAGTGGAAGAGGGAGTGTGGCTGCATAGCATGCGCAAACTGGGGTCCACCATTAACATCATAGCTCACTGCTTGTAGCTCAAAAAAATATGAAAAAATTTGAGGTGAAAGTTCAGCTCACGAGATACAACTTTTGTTTGTATCAACTTTCCAAATTCCGGGAGCATGTGATCTTTAAAAATTCAGCAAAACCGATTGTTTTTTCCATTGCACAAGGTCCTTGTGAGGTCCTTGTTTGGATGATTCTTTTGAATACCTCCAAGAGTGAGCTCCCCATGGTGCATGCATGCATGCCACATACCCTTGACCTTATTTGGTAGGTCTATAATTAAAGATATTGTTGAGATCATGAAATCAGTGAATAGTACAACTAAGAAAATCAAATATTGAGGGGTCTAAAAAAATATGTACATGTCAAATATAAATAATATAGGTGGAAAAAATATAAAGGGGTCAAAATAAATCTCTCTCATTATAAGTCTACCATAAAAAGATGAATATTTTTTGTGGTCTAATTTATGAGAGTAATAGAGAATAGATGTAGGAAGGAAAAAATCACAATAGTGAAAAAATATACACATAAATAGAACTAGTTTTTTGGGATTTTTGTTGGGATGGAGTTACACCAAAAATAAGAGAAGCTTGCATGAAATTATTTTTATATGGAATAAAGAGTATACAAAATGGTAAGAAAAAATATGGTAATGGTGAGTCAATGTACATAGCATAAATAACACACACCTAAGTATAAATATTTAAATAAATACCAAAATAATTATAAAAAATCCCTATATTTAGGCCCTATTTACAATGAAATATTTACACACGAATGGGCCATAATATACTTATATTTTTAATTTTTTTGGCTCAACTAGCCCAGTGACTAGCTAATTGAGGGTTTTTAAGAAGATATGGGAAAAGTCCCCTAACTCACACACGCCTATGTACAGTGAAATGGTAGGGATAACCAAAATGTTTGAGTGATTATATAGGGTGAGGTAGCTTACTATGGCAATTATGGAGAGCCAAAAAACGGCTATCAATAGGTAATAAATTAAGATGGCAAGATATAGTGATTGAGCGGAAAGGATCTGGTAGCCAGATTAGGCTGTATATTTTGCCACATCAAAACCTTCTGTCTGAATCTATTCTGTTCATAACCCAGTCCCACCTTTGGGCCATTGACACCTTAAAGCCCATTGGTATGCCAAGCAATCTGAAAATGTTTCCATCAGGAAGAACCTGGAAGCCATCATCAATCACTGATTGTGGGACTGAACCTTTTGAATCTTTAACTCCTATTTTCTGATGGTTAATCTGAGAGCCATTGGCTATACAAAAAGTGTTTAAACAGTTCATAAATGCATCAGAAAACCCCTGATCAAGTTTACACAGAGCATTAGTGTCATCTGCAAACATCTGGAAGCATAAATCAACATCTGAGCCTGCAATTTGAATACCCTTGAGCAAGCCTTTTTGTATCTGATCCTTTACCAACCACCCCAATGCATCTGAAACTATAGCAAAAAGCAGAGGTGCTAAGGGACACCCTTGCCTTATGGATCTTTTGAGAGTAATGAGATCAGTTAAATCACCATTTATGGCTACTTTAGCAAAAGCATTTTCAAGAAGAACATGCACAAACTTTATGAACCTTTTACCAAAACCAATATCATGCAAAGCTTGCAGAATGAAGTCCCACTCAATTCTATCATAGGCTTTATCAAAGTCAACTTTGAAGAGCATAAAATCTTGTTCAGTTTCATAGGCATATTCCATGCTCTCCCATAAAGAAATAATTGCATCCAGAATGAATCTACCTTTAATGAACCCTTTTTTCTCTTTGAGGATGATTGTGTCCATCAAGGGGCTAAGTCTTCTGGCCAGAGCTAGAGAAAAAAATTTGTAGATAGAAGTCAGACAGGTGATGGGTCTCTAGTTATTCAACTCCTCCTTGCTACCTTTTTTATGAAGGAGTTTGACCACCCCAGTATTTATACAGGCTGGAAGAGATCCTTTTTTAACAGCTTCTTGCCACACTAGAATCAGGTAAGGGGTCACAAAGTCTTTATACATTTTAAATAAATTCATTGGGTATTCCATCCAGCCTTGGAGATTTACCAGCTTTCAATTTATCAATGCATTCTCTGAGCTCCCCTTCAGAGATAGGTGCTTCCAGGGAGCTGGCCATTGTACTAGGCACAGTCTTCCCTCTAAGCAAGGCAATTTTTGCCCTTGTTTCTTGAGTCTTTTGGTCTCTTATGGGAGCTTCAGAGAATACTTTGGTAAAGTGTTCATAAGCAATGGTTAAATTCTCCTTTTGTGTCTGGGCCAAGAGACCTCCCTGTCCCCTTAGAGGGGGTATGAAATCCTTTGCCTTTTTCTTTTTAAGTAATTGAAACATGTTTTTGGTAGGCCTATCAATCTTGCCAGCCCAATATTCCCTAGTGAAAGCAAGGGCACTATTGGCTTCAAGGATCTCTTCCATCCTGAATTCATTTCTAAGCTCAATGATTCTCTTAGAGGGGTGGTCAGAACTGGCTGAGCTTTTCTCCAGCATGGAGAGCTCCACATGTATCATCACTCTTCTTTTTGCTCTAAGGTCTTTGGCCATTTTTTTATATAAGGTCAGAGTATGCTATTTATGGTGCAGGGCTACTTCCCAAGCTTTGCCTGGGGATTTGTTAGTACAGAATGCACAATGCAAAATGCTTTTAATATTTTCTTTTATGAAGTTTATACCAATCAAAGATTGATCTAAGTGAGGCCAAACAGCCTTATAAGTAGTATCAGACCTCAGCAGATCAATGAAGACAAGCTTATGGTCAGATAAGGTCAAAGAAGCATCAGTTTTACACTTAACCAACCAGTGGTCTTGCAGCACATTAACCGACATATAGACTCTGTCCAATCTAGCAGACCTGAAGCATTCCCCAACTTGGTTGTTGCTCCATGTAAATCCACAGTCTTCTGATACATCTATAATATTCAAGGCATCCAACAATTCTAACCAACGTCCTTTTTCTGTCCCTGCTAGAGTTTGACCAAGTGACCTTGACCTATTAGAGATATGTTCTACCATATTGAAATCACCTGCAAGCAAGATGTTTTTGGGCAACCTAGCCAACTCTTTCCAGTATAGAGACCGTTCAGAAATAGCATTGGGGGCATAGACACTTACTATAGTGTAGTTGATTGGATCATCTAATGTGAGTGCAGTCCAAGTGCCTCTAGTGGTGGACGACTGGGAGCTAGCAATTACCTTGGACCATTTGGAAGCAATTCCTACTGCATAGCCTCCTTTCCACCATTGTGGTTTGTGAAAAACCATTTATACCCTGAGCTGATTCTATTAAGATTCATTTCCAGATTCTTTCCTACAATCTTGAGTTCCTACAAGCATAAAAAGTTAGGTTGCATAGACAAATCAGCAAGCCACTTTTTGATTACCATTGGCCTGGCTCCATCTGTATGCCCTTTACAATTCAGGGTAAGGCCTTTGAGGTTAGGACTCTTCATTTTTTAGAGTTTTTGTTTGGTTTAACCAATGATACAGAATCCCTGTTAAGGTCAATAGACTTCTCGACTTTTCTCTTGTGCTTTGGACCCTTGAAGTTAGGTAAACTATCTTCCTCTGCCTGGGACATCAAGATTTCTACAGAAGGTATGGGAGAGCTGTCTAGATCCATCTTTTTTTTGTGATCTTCTAAGTCGAGTTCCCTAGCAAATTTGAGCATTTCAGCTGAAGCATCTTGCTGCATGCCTTGAGTACTCTGGACATACTCACTATCACTTTCTGCTTTGGATGAGCCACCTGAGTTGGTATGCGGGCTAGAGAGGGGAATTTGCTTCTCATTAGCTGGGCCAGTGGGGAATTGACTATTAGGGTCCAGGGGAAATTTTGGTGCCCCATTGGCCTCTTTTGGTGATTCAGCCCGAGGAAGGACTGAAGGACCAGCAAATGGTTCAAATACCTCCTCCGGGAGGACATCAAAATAATTACTGTTAGCAGAAGACATGGCTTTTTTCTTTGCATTTCTAGGCATAGGATTTTTGAAAGCTTCTTGGTTGACCTTGGGCAATTGAACTTTAGGTCTTTATCAGATTGATGAGTGGCTTTTTCTTTGAGCAAGGAAGGGCATTCCCTTATAAGATGACCTTGTTGAAAGCAGTGGAAGCACGAGTTAGGTAGGTTACAATACAGAATTTTTTCTCATGCAACAGAGTCCCAGTACAGTCCCTAATTGGGATTTTGGTTTGAGGGGTTTTACTAATGTCAACTTCAATGAGAAGCTGGATCCCATTTAGGGTTTATACCACCCCTAGCCTTTTGCCCCAAGACCTTTCCCATAGAATTACCCAAATTTCTCAACCAAGGATAATATTCAACTGGCAAATCCGGGAAATTGACCTAGACAGGTACCTTTGTTGGCTTCTCTCCTTTAGGGTTGAAGCCCTTGTACCATTTGTAGAAGGAAATAGGGGTGTTTTTGATAAGCCACTACCCTTCAGAGATTACTTGCAAGGCACTGTTAGCATCTTCAAAAAAGAAGAGATAGTAGTTGTTCGGTAGATACTGAATATGCTGAGGGTAGAGGTTTCTGCTTTCCCAGTTGGAGGCTACCCAAGATTTTAGAGCATCCAAAGAAGGTCTTGGCCCATGGCAGAGCCCTATGACTACTCTATCAGACAGTTGGGAGAACCAAGCTTGAAGGTCTTGTTTTTTAATAACAATGCCTTCTACAGACTCAGAGGAGGTACTTGCTTCTGTATTACCTTGAGCACTAGCAAGAGGGGCATTTATGTTCTGAGTGTCTATTTTATCACCATCTGAATCTAAACCTTTGCTTTAGCCCTACCCCATTGAAGCCCATGTGGCAATATTGGAGCAAAAGGGACATTATGTGCATTGAGAGTATCAATGTCATCCATAGGGAAACCTTCATGAATATTCCAAGTAGGGCTATGGAACTTAGAAAGGTTAGGTATCATACCTGCTATCCCATGTTGAAGCACATTTGTAAATTTTCTATCTTGATGTCCTCTGATAGCCTCAGCATACGATTGAACAGGAGACCTTGTTAGCGCTTGAACAGGAGTCCTCTGTATTTTTTGAAGGTTGCTTGTACCAGCAGCGGGTTTGAAGCTACCCGGCATACCAACAGGGGTATCTCCTAGATGAGTGAGCTAGGGTTGGCCCTTTGGGCTTCCAACCCTTTGAGTGTTTGAAAGGGGCGATTGAGGCGAACAGGGGAGGTAGGGCTGTTAAGTTCCATGATGTTTGAGGGGAGATGGGTCGTGAGCCCGTTTAACAGGGCGTCATGAAGAGCCATGCTTCAACCCCCCCACGAGGGGAGAGTGTGTACCAGGCAAGTGCATCATGATGGAGCCGGGAAGGAAGATGATAAGGGAAGCAGGGGTAAGAATCATATGGTAGTACAGTAACCTATTGTGCTTCCTCTTTTCCCCTCTAGACACACCAATTTTTATCCTTTGTTCTTTAGTCTTTTCCAGCATGCCAAAGAAAATGAAAGAAGCTTTAGGAAATAGCATTTGAAAGGAAATATTTTCTTTCTTTTCAAATTTTTAGGGGGCACATGTCAAGCAAACAAACCTGAATGACCTTCATCCCTATGGATACTAAGGCCTTTAAAAGGCCAATAAAATCTACATATAGCTAGTAGTAGTATAGCTAGAATTTGAAAACATGTGGTATCACAATAAAAAATTATTGGTTCAGATTTCCACCCAAAAATCCACCCTTTACTAAGGACTAAGTCCTTATGTAGTCCAAAATTTTTAAGCTCCATTATATATAGTATAGATATAGATATATATAGTAAAGAAGTGTAGATTGGGCAATGCGTATTGATGATCACCATAAAGTATGATTTATCCATACATAGCAAAGAAGCAATAAGAAGTGATTGGACAATTGTAGATTGGAGTGAAGTTGAATTCCTAAAAGTTGATGTGACAATACCTTTTTAAAGATAGTTTTGTTTAGTGTTTAAACAAGTGATAAAATCACAAGGCCTGCCAAATTAAGGAAACTAATAAAGAACATGAAAGTGAAACAAAAAACTTCTAGGATGGTAATCATATTGATCCATAGAGAAAGTGATTTACAGATTACATCATAAATGTTGAGGATTGAAGAGTATCAAAGTGGTGTTTTAATAGGATAAACACAAACATAATGTATGGAATCATGCCAGGCCTGATAAAATTTTCTTCTTGAGATGCAATTTTTCAAGTACCCTTTCATATGCTTTGTGTAATGCAATCAATTTATATAAGTTTCCATATATATCGTTAACTTAAAGATATAAACACAAAAAATGATAGGCAATTTTGAGACTCTAGCATGTCAAATGACATGAGTTTTTTTTTAAGCACATGTTTTGATAGGAAAAATAGCCCTTGACAAAAAAAAAAGCGTCAATTTTAGGCTTTGATCTAAGGATAGATCCCACTTTAAAATCTCTACGACTCTAAGCTTTTAAAAAAAAACATAAGCATAGTGAATTGAATTAAGAAAGCACCCTTAAGCTCTACACCCTAAGCTTTAGATCCCTATGCTCTACACCCCACTTTAAAAATTCTACTTTTTTAAGCTCTAGAGCGCCTTTTGAAAATTGAAACTGTAAATCCCACTTTAAAAGCTTTAAAGTTTTAAGTTAGTAAGCCCTAAAACTCTAACATCTTGGGGTGACCCTCCCCCTACCTGTGGATCCATGTAACATTTTCACTTTCTTTAATTCAAATTTTTACCTTTTAATAAAAAAAAACTCTAGTTCCTCATTGAATTAGCTTTAAAATCTCAAAAATAATAATCTTTAAAGATTAAAGCTCTAAAGGATAAATTCCTTCCATAAAGTTTTAACCAACAAAAATGACAACTTTTGTTATTACTTAACCCTTGACAAAAAAAAAGCGTCAGGCTAGATTCCACTTTAAAATCTCTACATCTCTAAGCTTTTTTAAAAAAAATAAGCATAGTGAATTGAATTAAAAAAGCACCCTTAAGCTCTACACCCTAAGCTTTAGATCCCTATGCTCTACACTCCACTTTAAAAAATTTACATTTTTAAGCTCTAGAGGGCCTTTTACAAATTAAAACTATAGATCCTTAAGTTGTAAATCCCACTTTAAAAGCTTTAAAATTCTAAGTTAGTAAGGCCTAAAACTCTAACGTCTCGGGGTGACCCTCCCCCTACATGTGGATCCATGTAACATTTTCACTTTCTTTAATTCAAATTTTTACCTTCTAATAAAAAGAAACTCTAGTTTCTCATTGGATTAGCTCAAAAAAATTAATCTTTAAAGATTAAAGCTCTAAAAGATAAATTCCTTCCGTAAAGTTTTAACCAACAAAAATGACAACTTTAGTTATTACCTAACCCTTGACAAAAAAAACAGCGTCAATTTTAGGCCCTGATCTGAGCCTAGATCCCACTTTAAAATCTCTACATCTCTAAGCTTTAAAAAAAAACATAAGCATAGTGAATTGAATTGAAAAAGCACCCTTAAGCTCTACACCCTAAGCTTTAGATCCTTATGCTCTACATCCCACTTTAAAAATTCTACATTTTTAAGCTCTAGAGCGCCTTTTACAAATTAAAACTGTAGATCCCTAAATTGTAAATCCCACTTTAAAAGCTTTAAAGTTTTAAGTTAGTAAGTCCTAAAACTCTAACGTCTCGGGGTGACCCTCCCCCTACCTGTGGATCCATGTAACATTTTCACTTTCTTTAATTCAAATTTTTACCTTCTAATAAAAAAAAAATTAGTTCCTCATTGGATTAGCTTTAAAACCTCAAAAAAAATAATTTTTAAAGATTAAAGCTCTAAAGGATAAATTCCTTCCATAAAGTTTTAACCAACAAAAATGACAACTTTAGTTATTACCTCAAGTTTCAACCGTGAATGAAATTCTCAAAATGAAAAGATGGGTAAAAGAACTTCTCAAATTTCAAAATGAAAAAGTGACTCTTGGGATTTGTGGAGCCTCTAATCTTTATCATTTAACATATAAGGCTGTCAACGTTTCATGTTTTCTAAGACATTGGGCAACACAAAATCTTTTCTTTGATATATGAGCGTTCATTTCATTTTTCAAAACTCAAAACATGTCCATCATTAGATTTACACTCTCTTCATTTCAATGAGTGCCCACTAACTTATTTCAACCAATCAACATTTAAGTCTATCAGAAAATACTTGAAAATACAACTCAATTTTATTCTTATTTTAATCAGCAAAAAGAGAAGTGATCTCTATAGCCTTTGCCCTTTGGGCAGGCCAAAAACTCCTTTAAAGGCTTCAAAGTGCACATTACTCACCAACTTCTATTTCTTTTGTGGACGTCGAAAAAGCAATAAACTATAGCCAAGGCTCAAGTCAGCTCCTTTTATAGTCGACCATAAAAGACAAGATTTGAACAGGTCAAAGACTATAGTCTATAGTCCACCAAGATTGTACAAGAGGGATTCCTTGATACAAACTTAAAAACTTCCTTTCCTTGAATTTGCTAGGAGGAGAATTCAAAAATTGAGTTATTTTTCTATATTTTATGCTATTTTTGGACAACATAAGTTGTCCTTAATAAAGAATGGGATTTTTGGTGCAACTGTGGTTCATTGGATAAAGCTTGCGGATTAGTGTCACATGGCAAGCTAATGATGACAAACATCTTTCTTTACTAATTTTTTGTAGGTCCTTGTGAGAGGATGTTGACATTTGCTTCCCTCTTGTTTAAAAGGGGAATTGGGTATTGGGTCACACAATCTTTGCCATCCAATTTCACTTTTTGGCCTCCTGAAGGCCTTAGTATCCATACGGGTGAAGGTCATTCAATTTTCCTTGATTGGCAAGTGACCCTCAAGAAAGCTTTCAAAGTCTTGAAGAGAGAGAAATATGCCTTCAAATGCTATTTTCCAAAGCTGCTTTCATTGTTTTGGCAGGCTTTAGAGAACAAAATATTAAAGAGTATTCATATGAGTTATATCCATGATGTGAAATAGTGATTCAATAATTTTGTTATGTTATTTCCCAAAGTTGCTTTCATTGTTTTAGTGGATTTAGAGAACAAAAGATTAAAGAGTACTAGTAAAACGACACCGCCTTTGGCAGCGGCATGGACCCTCTTTACCCCGTCACACTCGCCACCAACTTACTCCTAAAAGCCTTCCAAATTGGATTTTGCTACTCTGTAGGGATTTACAGCTTCCGAAAATCCTTCTCCTATAATTAATCTCCCCACACAGAGAAAGATTTTGTGCATTGGCCACCGTGCACCTTGCTTGTCGTGCGACATAAAGGCAGAAGGCCATCTCCAGCAATGGCAACCCCCCCCCCCCCCCCCCCCCCCCCGGGACCTCCTTGGCAGTCCTCTCTCTCTCACTCTCTCTCTCTCTCTCTCTCTCTCTCTCTCTCTCTCTCCATCCAGGTCGTTCGAGGTAGGTTGCACTTGCATTCACGATTTTGTGCACTAGCCGTCGTGCACCTTGGTTGTTGTGCGACATAAAGGCAGAAGGCCATCTCCAACAATGGCACCCCCCCCGGGACCTCCTCGCCAGTGCTCGAAAAAAACTTTTTTCCAAAAACTTGGCAAACCTACATATATGAAACAACAGAGGTAAAACTAACAAAATTTGAAGGTTTTCTTACCTTCAAATAAAAAATTTAGAGGTAAATTTCAAAATTTGCAGGTGGGACTACACTAAACCTAGGTATTTTTTGAGAACTGCGAGTCCTCTCTCTCTCTCTCTCTCTCTCTCTCTCTCTCTCTCAGTGCAACCGTTTTTTGACCTAGTAGATAGCAGTCCACTCTTTTGATCATAACTTTTTCATCCGAACTCCGATTTGGGTGATCTATAGCCTCAATCGAAGAGCACGAAGTCCTCTACGCATTGATGTAAAGACAAAAATTTTCAGAGTTATGGAAGGAGTTTCTGTAGCAGCATTTCCGAAGTGAACAGGTTCAACAAAATTGATTCTCATCTCCTATTTTACATACAATGTCTTCCGGCACTCGCAAGGGTTCTTCTTCTTCAACAAGGTCCACAACCATTGTGGAAAATGATCCAAAACACCTAAGTGTGGAGATAGCGACACAACCACCCAACCAACGACATCGAAAACCATGATCATGGCATACTTGGTATGATTGCAAGAGACCGTAAACAAACAAGCCGAAGACTTACGAGCACTTGCAATGGAGAATGGCACACTAAGGGTACTTGTGGTTGAGAACGATAATCTCAAGAGGACACTTGAGATGCAAACAAGACGTTTGATGCAACTTGAAGAGGAAGTCAAGGAATGTACACGCTCTCTTGTGGACTTGCATGCTTTGAAGGAGCGGATGAGCAAAGTAGAGCATGACCATGTATTGAAAGAGGAGAAATTTGACACTATGAGCCGGGATGTATGCGACATGAAAAATGTATGCACAAACAAGTCTTGGGCTGATGTATGTTGTAGCAATGTGGTTTCAAATTCCTCACTCATGCAAGCTATGGTTCAAACAAAGAATGTTGAGAATGTGGATGTGGAGGAGTTGAAGGAACGTGAGCGACGTTCCAAGAACATTGTTATTCGTCGAATTCCCGAAGAGAAGTTAGAGACACCTCCTTCTCTCGCCATTGTTATTGAAGATTTCTTCAAAACCCACTTTGGCATGTCTGGAGTTATGGTCTGTGGAGCACATAGAGTGGGGAAGCAAGGAGCTCCTCGCTCGGGAGAACGGCCAATTGTATGCACCATGCCGGATGAGACAAAGCGAAAGATTATCCTTGATAATAGTTGGATCTATTTGAGGGATACAAAATGTTTTGTATGTGAAGATCGCACTATTAAGCAACAAAATATGCGTCGCAAGGCATATGAGAAAAATAATAATAAAAACAAGGAGATCTCTCATGAAGAAAATGTGCCCAAGGAGGAGGCAAGTCTCTCAAGCAAATAGGGATGCGTGACCTATGATACCGAGTTACAATTGAAAATATGCTTTTGGAATTGTAATGCATACCCATGGAATGAGGGGGTTGGCATTGATGAACTAACAAGCAAAGACGATGTTGTACTTCTTGTTGAAACTTGGGAGCATGATACACAAAGGATTAACGGCTTGGAGGATTACAATGTACATTCATTGATGTGGTCAAAGAATCTCAAGCATTGAAGAGGACAAGGAGGGTTAGCATGTATGGTTAAGAAAGGATTGGAAGATTTTGTATCAATTGTGAAAGATGACAAGTACAAACGTTATGTATGGCTGAAAATTATGACACCAAAAAGAGCACCCATTTTTGTAGCCGGTTGCTACATTCCTCATCATGATTCTCCCTTTTATGCTTGCATGGATAGAGATCAACCATTTTCTGATTTGGAAGAGGACATCGCTTATTTCAAACGTGAAGGTGATGTTATTGTATTTGGGGATATGAATGCTCGCACAAAAACATTACAACATGATACTCAACAATTTGATATGCCATACATTTCAAGGAAGTTGGAGGAAGTTCACTTGTATGATCGTACTTCAATGGATGAGAAAGAGCCGGATCACTATGGAAAGTTACTTTTACACATGTGTAATAGCACGGGTATGCTCATTGCCAATGGCGTATCTTTGTGGAGTGGAACCAATGGATTTACATGTAGAAGACATAATGGGGATAGTGTGATTGACTATATGCTACTCTCTGAAGCCATCATGTATCGCATAAAGAGTTTTATGTTTGGTCAATGGACCCCGGAATCCGACCATCGCACCTTATGTATTGACCTTTCATGTGGAGAAGCAACTAAGCATGATAATCTCAGCCAAAGGAAAGAGAAGTTATCACTATGTATGGATTTCAAACGGGCACTAATGTACATTGAAATGGTTGAGCAAAAATTATGGATGACAAAGCTTCAATGTGATGCACCATTGGAAACTAAATGGGAAGCTTTCAAGAAAGCTATTTGTTCTTGTGCGGAAGAATGCTTTGCCATAAAGCATCTCCATGGTATCAACAAAGATAGATCACGCAAAAAGTGGTTTGATAAAGAATGTCAAGATGCTCGAAAGTCCTTGATAAAGCTTGATGCAACTATGGACAAAGACAACTATCAAAGTCATTTGCATACATACAAGGCATTGATTCAAAAGAAGAGAAGAAGATGGGAAGTAAAGCAACAAGAATTTCAAGTCCAAGAAAAGGCACATGCATGTGGAAGATTTTGGAGAAACTTGAGAGGCAAGCGGGTTGAGAATTTTGGTAACTTGAGTCTAGTGGATATGTACACACATTGCAGGTAATTATATGAGCAAGAAAATACTGAAAAAATTCCATTTTATGGTTCACTCCCATGTATGCCGTCTTTTTTTACTATTGAGGATGTATGCGGTGGGCTTGAAAAGTTGGCCACTCGCAAAGCGGGAGATCTTCAAGGTATCGAGCCGGAGATGATCAAATGGACGGGAGATTTTACCCATGAGTGGATGTGTGATATGTTCAACCTTGCACTTCAACATGGTATGCCTTATGATTGGAGTACTAATTGGGTTAAGCCTTTGCATAAAGGAGGGGATGTAAAGAATGTAAGCAACTACCGGACTATAATGATTGGGTCTCTTATGGCAAAGTTGTTTGGGTGCATAATGGAGATGAAATTGAGTGATTGGGCTGAAGAGAATGACAAGCGTGCAAAAGGACAAGCGGGTTTTCGTCGATGCCATAGCACCATTGATCATCTTGTCACTCTTCGTGTTCTCATGGAGGAAAGTCGGTTGAAAGGCAAGCGATTGTATTGTTGTTTTGTGGACTTTAAGAAAGCCTTTGATATGATTCCACGTAACAATTTGTGGAGAAGGATGGAAGAACTCCAAGTGCCAAGTGAGTTTATGCTTGCGGTTTCTCGAATCTATGAGAAGGTGATTTGTCAATTGCGCATGGGAAGAGAAATTTGAAAAAAATTTGTAAACACTATTGGGGTTAAACAAGCATGTCCATTGTCACCAACTCTCTTTGGTCTATGCATCGATCAATTGGAACAAATGGTACTTGACTTTATGCAAGAAGAAGGCATTGAAGAGGTCACTATTTGCAATGCGGTAATCATGCTTTTGTTGTATGCGAATGATGTAGTGCTTCTAGCACACACTTTAGAAGATGCACA